>NC_057807.1:271886476-271901256 GCF_018294505.1 Triticum aestivum | reverse complement strand
AACTACCCCTCCCACCACACGCTGAGGTAGGAGCCCCGGAGCGCTCTCGACCCGCGCCCACCATCTGTCAACACCGGGAATGACAAAGAGTAAACGAAATTAGTACAGCATAAAAAAATGAATACCTGACATGAATAATAATATGTATATAAATTCATTTTAGAGGAATAAATGCTAAATATAGCTCATTTTAGAGATATCCTAGGTTAAAGTCATTTTTGAGCTAATTAAGGTTGTTATGTCATTTTTGAGCTAGCTAAGCATACAAATTCATTTTGGAGGAATAAATGCTAAGTACAGCTCATTTTAGAGCTAGCTAGGTTAAAACTTGAACAAATTAATAATATATGTGTATATAATAATAATGGAATACCTGACATGAACTATAATATTAATCTTCATCGTCATCATTAATAAATGCATCATCATCGTCTATATATGCTTCGGGGTCAATAAATGCATCATCCTCATCACTATTAGTAATGACGTGCTCATCATCATCATCATCAATAAATTCATCAACATCTGGAAGGCCTCCTGCATGTAATCGGTCAAGCATTGACAGGTCATCCGCAGCAGTAACCTCTTCTTGTTCCGGCTCTTCTTGTTCCTGCTCAGGCTCGGATTCACTGCCGCTGTCTACTTGAATGTTATGAGGTGAGCGGTTCTTGAAACGTTTTTTGGAAAGACGTGTTTCTTGGAACAATTATCCTTCATATGTGTCTGGATTAACGTGAGGTTCATAATCCTCTTCATTGGGGGGAGGTGGTCTAACACGTGGCGGCACTTCATAAATGACATCCCAACCTTCGAGATTTGGATCACTTTGGCAGGCCCACGGTAGATAGAAAACTTGGGTTGCCTATTGAGCCGTAATATAGACATCGGGAACATCCAAATGGGTGCTTTGTTTGATTTTGACTAGCCCTAGATGTTCATGAGTCCTTCTAGTCTCTTTCGGCTGGAACCAATGACATTTGAAGACTACGACGTTCGGTGGGTTTGCACCATAGAATAGAAGTTCATAAATTGCTTCAACTCTTCCATAATACTCGGTATCTCCTTCGCTGATAGCAGAGACACAACAATTTGTAGACTTTCGGTCGGCCATAGATAGCTCTTTGCCATAGGTACGAAAGCGATACCCGTTGATGTCGTATTTGTGAAATGAATGGACCTTATAGTCAAAACCATTAGCGACTTGTCTCAATTCGGCGTCCATAGACTCTGAACTAGCCTACAAGTTTAATATGAAAGGATTGTTGCATTAGCCAGAAATTAGAAGAAGAAATGAAATGGTCTAACGGAAATTACCGTTTGTTTGAACCAAGAGATGAAACCGGGATAGCCGCCTCCATGCATTGCCTGAAGCTCATACTCTTCGACGGAATCCTTTTGGATAACCGCTCCATATGAGAATTTGGCGACGTATCGACTGTATCAAATATCCAGGAATAAGAGCAGTTCAAATGAAGTAGAGGTTGCGAAACAATGTACCGAGAACTTACTCGATGTACGGCCGCACTTCTGTTAGATTGTTCAAGATATACAACGTAATGGTCCGACATTCGTCGTTATCCAACAATAAGGGAGTATAAGCACCGGCTGGTGCGAGCTTCCCTTTGAATAGGCTGAGGTTGGATCCACCCTTTCTAGGGTCGCCAACATTGTACCGAGGCTTCGGATTATGCAAATGATGATTTTTGGCTTTGTAGTGTGCTGTCACGAAGTTTGCCGCCTCCTCAGTAATGAATGCCTCGGCCATCGATGCTTCAATTCGACGTTTATTTTTACATTTTGCTCGAAGCGTCTTCTGCATCCTCTCAGTTGTGTAGCACCAACGATTCTACACGGGCCCCCCAATTGTGCCTCGGTCGGGAGATGCAAAATCAAATGCTGCATTGGATTAAAGAAGCCAGGTGGAAAGATCTTCTCCAACTTGCAGATCAACTCCGGCGCCAACTCTTCCATTTCTTCTAGCAAGCCAGGCGATAATTCTTTCACACATAGAACACGGAAGAAATAGCTCAGCTCTGCCAGTACTAGCCATTCATCCTCAGGGATAAAGCCACGCAACATCATCGGCATTACCTGCTCAAGCCATATGTGCCAATCATGACTCTTGAGACCAAATATTTTCAATTTTTCAAGGCTCGCTCCCCTCTTTAGATTCGATGCATACCCATCGGGGAACATCAACTCCTTTTCACCCATAGGAGTATTTCCCTCATAACCGGCCTTCCAAGATTGAACCATGCCTTTGGCTTCGCCCAGTTCTTCTTTCCTTTTGGTTGTTTCATGTTTTGTAGCGGTCTATCACATAGAGCCTCCCGATCGACTCTGGCCTTAGGATTATCCTTCGTTTTCCCCTCTATGCCGAACAATGTACCAAAGAGGGCCTCGCCGACATTCTTTTCAGTGTGCATCACGTCGATGTTGTGTGGGCAAAGGAGGTCTTTGAAGTACGACAGATCCCACAAGCATATCTTGTGGGTCTAGGCATGTTCCATATTATACCCCTTGAAATACCCTGGACGCTCTGGATCTGGCTCGAGAGCATTTAACTGATCCAGGGTCTGTTGGCCTGTCAATGCAGGTGGTGCAGAGTTTTTGACATCTCTACCTTTGATGAAGTTCTTCTTGTCTTTTCTGAACTTATGGTGAGGATCCAGGAACTGTCTATGCATGTCGAAGCAAGAAAACTTGCCACCCGCCTGCAGCCGATGAAACTCAAGAGCTGCCTTGCATGTGGGGCACGGGAACCTTCCATGCACACACCATCCAACGAATAGCGCATACGCCGGCAAGTCATGCATCGAGTACATGTACCACACACGCATTAGGAAGTTTTTTTTGTAGCGGCGTCGTATGTCTTGATCCCATTATCCCAAGCTTCTTGCAGTTCATCCTTAAGCAGCTGCATGTACACATTCATATTCTTCCCTGGATAGTTCGGCCCCGGAATTATCAACGTCAGGAAAATGTTCTTTCTTTGCATAATCTGTCCGGGGGGGAGATTGAGTGGAATGAAAAATACAGGGCAACAACTGTATTGAGCTGCCATCATACCAAACACATTGAACCCATCCGTGCTGATGGCTACTCGAGGATTCCTTGGATCTGCCGCTTTTTCATCATGCAATGCATCGAAGTGTTTCCATGCAGCACCATCCGATGTGTGTACCATCATCAGATTCCCATCTGCATCCCGTTCGGTTCTTTTGCCCAATTTGTGCCATGTCATCTGTCTGGCCGTCTCTTCGACCATGAATAGACGTTGAAGTCTTGGTATGATTGGCATATACCGAAGAACGTTAATGGGGATTTTGGTCTGACTCTTCTCACCCATACCGTTGTCTACCTCAACATACCTTGAAGACTTGCAAATGGGACAATAGTTCAAGTCCGCATACTGGAGCCTAAATAAGGCACATACATTCTCACATGCATCTATCTTCTCATAGGGCATCTTAAGTACACGAAGGATTTTGTCCGACTGGTATAGGTTTGCAGGCATTATATGGCCTTTGGGTAGAAAGCGTCCAAATAGTGTCACTATCGCATCATAGCATTCTCTGCCCAAGTTGAATTGAGCCTTCAGAGCCTTTACTTGTGCGATGGCATCCAGCTGACAAAGCTTGGTGTGCTCGTGGAGAGGACACTTGAAGACTCCAACATATCATTGAAGGCCTTTGCAGATTCCTCCATCTCATCGTCCGAATCCCGAGCATCATCAAAGTCTTGCACCATGTCTTCCATCCCGGTACCATGCTCGTCGGTGCGACGACGGCCCTCCTCAGCTCTGGAACGTTGGGCAGACTCACCATGAAATGTCCACATCGTATAACCGGGCGTAAAACCCCACTTCTGTAGGTGTTTGATCATTTCAAACTCTGACATCTTACGATAGTTGTCCCACTCGACACAGGGGCACCAGGTTGTTTTCTGTCCATTTGCAAATGCGGCTCTCATAAACCCCATGGTTTTTGTCATCCATTCAGGGGTCATGTCTTTCTGACTAGGGTGACCGGTGTACATCCACGCACGATCACTCATCTTGCCTAGCTACTGGACACACAAGAAATACATACATAACTCAGCAAACCATATTCATCAGTTAATAGAGTTTCTCAGTTTTATTACGTCCATGCAACCTGGACGCTAATAGGTAAAGATAGGTCCTAATCCCACCCGAGTATGTGTAGATTGGGTTAGTTTTCCCATGCTCTGCTCCGGATCCGACACAAAATTTCGGCAGCACCTCCCCGATGTTCTCCTGATACATGTCTCGGCAATAAGCAGAGAGGATGTGTACCCGGAGAACAACAGAGAGGCACTGACGAAATTCTGCATCGGATCCGGAGCAGAGCATATGGGAAAATGAACCCAATCTACACATACTCGGGCTGTCCATGGATAACGTTGGACAATTCGAAAGAATTACAGTTATAAATATGCAAATGAATGCATATTTATATATGTAACCCTTTCGAACGGGAGACGCATAGTGGTAACGCATACTGATGATTGAATACACCTATAGCTAGCAAGTTTCATCGGCACGAAGACCAGAACAGAGCAAATGAAGGGGGAGAGGAGGAGATGTCATTTGTGCTCACCCACGAACGCAGGGGCGGAGCTCGTATAACGCACGGGGAGGTCGTTGAACACCAGACCCTCACAACGATGAAACAACTGCACATTTAAATCCACCCGATCAACGCAAATATATATGATGTTTTTCATAAAAAAATTGGAAAATATATGACCTAATTCATAATTCACAAATAAATAGGGAGTGTCTATTTAGTACTTGATTGTTTTCCAATTCGGTATCATTCACATTTCCTGACAAATAAATAGAGGACACTTGTATGTCCAAAAAAACCACCCTGACGACTGTATGCTTTCTATTTCTAAAAAATGGGGCGGGCTAGACTGTCACCCGGTTTCAACTAAACCTATACCTACAACTGCAGTATGCCATGTTCGAGTCTTCTTGGCTAGAGCTACACGTGAAGTGACCAGGACTAGGACTGGATCAACTGTCTTCTTGGCTAGAGCTACACGTGAAGCTGCGTCCTGACCGCGAAGAGACTTAGGCCCCGTTTGTTAGCTTAGTATTTTTAAAGTATTCTGAGAATACTACATTTTTTCAGATTACCATAGTTTTAATTACAACGAGGTGTTTGGCTGCCACTAGAAACTATGTTTTTAATACTGCATTATTTGCAAAACCATGGTATTATCTCTGTATAAAAAAAAGAACCCTGAACCTCTTTTTTTAAAATAGAGCTCGCGAAAGAAAGGGTCGTTGTTATCTTCTTCCTTGCTCCAAGCCGCTGCTGCCCCTCCTTCATTCTTCCATTGTTCTGCTGGATCTCGCTATGCCACGATAGTGCGGTCCGTCTCCAACCTGCTGCCCCTAAGTGCTGATCTTTGCCTCTGCTGCGCTGGCTGCAGTAGTACACTGTATGTTGGCAGCTCGTCAGGTTGTCGTACACTGCCTCTTCCATGTCGGCCCCCCTCTAACCCTGCCACGGTAGCTGAGATTAACGGGACAATCAAATCCTGTTGGACTCAAGCTTGCTACTCTGCAAAGCTGAGTTGCTGCTCTTCTTGCTCGTGTGATTTTTGTCTATCTGTGCCGGCCACAACACACGAGTGTCCATAGCCAACTAATCAACTCTGATCAACCAAACAATGGAGTGATTGCAACTAGCTAGGAACATGCGTGTTTGTAGCTGCTATCAACTGGCTAGCTAGTTAGCTAATTACGTTGCTGCATAAATTAAGCACCAGCCAAACAGGCCACAGTATTCCCAATACTGCAAAATACTTTGATATGCCAAAACTGTGGTATCTTGCACCGGTTGGCTAAAATTGTTGGAAATATGCCCTAGAGGCAATAATAAATTAGTTATTATTATTATATTTCCTTGTTCATGATAATCGTTTATTACCCATGCTATAATTGTATTGATAGGAAACTCAGATACATGTGTGGGCACATAGACAACACCATGTCCCTAGTAAGCCTCTAGTTGACTAGCTCGTTGATCAACAGATGGTTACGGTTTCCTGACCATGGACATTGGATGTCATTGATAACAGGATCACATCATTAGAAGAATGATGTGATGGACAAGACCCAATCCTAAGCCTAGCACAAAGATCGTAGTTCGTATGCTAAAGCTTTTCTAATGTCAAGTATCTTTTCCTTAGACCATGAGATTGTGCAACTCCCGGATACCGTAGGAATGCTTTGGGTGTACCAAACGTCACAACGTAACTGGGTGGCTATAAAGGTGCACTACAGGTATCTCCGAAAGTGTCTGTTGGGTTGGCACGAATCGAGACTGGGATTTGTCACTCCGTGTAACGGAGAGGTATCTCTGGGCCCACTCGGTAGGACATCATCATAATGTGCATAATGTGACCAAGGGGTTGATCACGGGATGATGTGTTACGAAACGAGTAAAGAGACTTGCCGGTAACGAGATTGAACAAGGTATCGGTATACCGATGATCGAATCTCGGGCAAGTACAATACCGTTAGACAAAGGGAATTGTATACGGGATCGATTGAGTCCTTGACATCGTGGTTCATCCGATGAGATCATCGTGGAACATGTGGGAGCCAACATGGGTATCCAGATCCCGCTGTTGGTTATTGACCGGAGAACGTCTCGGTCATGTCTGCATGGTTCCCGAACCCGTAGGGTCTACACACTTAAGGTTCGATGACGCTAGGGTTATAAAGGAAGTTTGTATGTGGTTACTGAATGTTGTTCGGAGTCCCGGATGAGATCCCGGACGTCACGAGGAGTTCCGGAATGGTCTGGAGGTAAAGATTTATATATGGGAAGTCCTGTTTTGGTCACCGGAAAAGTTTCGGGTGCTATCGGTAATGTACCGGGACCACCGGGAGGGTCCCGGGGGTCCACCAAGTGGGGCCACCAGCCCCAGAGGGCTGCATGGGACAAGTGTGGGAGGGGACCAGCCCCAGGTGGGCTTGTGCGCCCCCCCACCAAGGCCCAAGGCGCCTAGGGCTTGGGGGAAACCCTAAAGGGGGGCACCCCCCTTGCCTTGGGGGGGCAAGGCAACCCCCTGGCCGCCGCCCCCTCCTCAGATTGGATCTGAGGGGGCCGGACCCCCTCTCCTTTGCCCCTATATATATGTGGGGGGTGGGAGGGCAGCCGCACCCAAGTTCTGGCGCAGGCCTCCCCCTCTCCCAAGTCCTCCTCCTCTCCCGCGGTGCTTGGCGAAGCCCTGCAGGATTGCCACGCTCCTCCACCACCACCACGCCGTTGTGCTGCTGCTGGACGGAGTCTTCCTCAAACTCTCCCTCTCTCCTTGCTGGATCAAGGCATGGGAGACGTCATGGCTGTACGTGTGTTGAACGCGGAGGTGCCGTCCGTTCGGCACTAGGATCTCCAGTGATTTGGATCACGACGAGTACGACTCCTTCAACCCCGTTCTCTTGAACGCTTCCGCTTAGCGATCTACAAGGGTATGTAGATGCACTCTCCTTCCCTCATTGCTAGTTTCTCCATAGATGGATCTTGATGACTCATAGGAAAATTTTGAATTTCTGCTACGTTCCCCAACAGTGGCATCATGAGCTAGGTCTATTGCGTAGATTCTTTGCACGAGTAGAACACAAAGTAGTTGTGGGCGTTGATTTTGTTCAATATGCTTACCGTTACTAGTTCAATCTTGATTCAGCGGCATTGTGGGATGAAGTGGCCCGGACCGACCTTACACGTACACTTACGTGCGACAGGTTCCACCGACTGACATGCACTTGTTACATAAGGTGGCTAGCGGGTGCCAGTCTCTCCCACTTTAGTCGGATCGGATTCGATGACAAGGGTCCTTATGAAGGATAAATAGCAATTGACATATCACGTTGTGGTTTTTGCGTAGGTAAGAAACGTTCTTGCTAGAAACCCATAGCAGCCACGTAAAACATGCAAACAACAATTAGAGGATGTCTAACTTGTTTTTGCAGGGTATGCTATGTGATGTGATATGGCCAAGAAGAATGTGATGAATGATATGTGATGTATGAGATTGATCATGTTCTTGTAATAGGAATCACGACTTGCATGCCGATGAGTATGACAACCGGCAGGAGCCATAGGAGTTGTCTTTATTTATTGTATGACCTGCGTGTCATTGAACAACGCCATGTAATTACTTTACTTTATTGTTAACTGGTAGCCATAGTAGTAGAAGTAATAAGTTGGCGAGACAACTTCATGGAGACACGATGATGGAGATCATGATGATGGAGATCATGGTGTCATGCCGGTGACGACGATGATCATGGAGCCCCGAAGATGGAGATCAAAAGGAGCACAATGATATTGGCCATATCATGTCACTATTTGATTGCATGTGATGTTTATCATGTTTATACATCTTATTTGCTTAGAACGACGGTAGTAAATAAGATGATCCCTCATTAAAATTTCAAGAAAGTGTTCCCCCTAACTGTGCACCATTGCGAAAGTTCATCGTTTTGAAGCACCACGTGATGATCGGGTGTGATAGATTCTTACGTTCACATACAACGGGTGTAAGCCAGATTTACACACGCGAAACACTTAGGTTGACTTGATGAGCCTAGCATGTACAGACATGGCCTCGGAACACAAGAGACCGAAAGGTCGAGCATGAGTCGTATGGTAGATACGATCAACATGAAGATGTTCATCGATGATGACTAGTCCGTCTCACGTGATGATGGGACACGGCCTAGTTGACTCGGATCATGTAATCACTTAGATGACTAGAGGGATGTCTATCTGAGTGGGAGTTCATTAGATGAACTTAATTATCCTGAACATAGTCAAAAGCCCTTTGCAAATTATGTCATAGCTCGCACTTTAGTTCTAGTGTTTTAGATATGTTCCTAGAGAAAATATAGTTGAAAGTTGACAGTAGCAATTATGCGATCAGTAGAAAGCGTATGTCCTTAATGCAACGCTTAGTGTGCAGAACCCCAAACATCGTCTGTGGATGTTGCGAACATCGGACATACACGTTTTGATAACTACGTGATAGTTCAGTTAAACGGTTTAGAGTTGAGGCACCAAAGACGTTTTTGAAACGTCACGGAACATATGAGATGTTTCGAGGGCTGAAATTGGGATTTCAGGCTCGTGCCCACGTCAAGAGGTATAAGACCTCCGATGATTTTCTTAGCCTGTAAACTAAGGGAGAAAAGCTCAATCGTTGAGCTTGTGCTCAGATTGTCTGAGTGCAACAATCACTTGAATCGAGTGGGAGTTGATCTTCCAGATGAGATAGTGATGTTTCTCCAAAGTCATTGCCACCAAGCTGCTAGAGCTTCGTGATGAACTATAACATATCAGGGATAGATATGATGATCCTTGAGGTATTCATGATGTTTGACACCGCGAAAGTAGAAATCAAGAAGGAGCATCAATTGTTGATGGTTGGTGAAACCACTAGTTTCAAGAAGGGCAAGGGCAAGAAGGGATACTTCATGAAACGGCAAATCAACTGCTGCTCTAGTGAAGAAACCCAAGGTTGAACCCAAACCCGAGACTAAGTGCTTCTGTAATAAGGGGAACAGCCACTGGAGCAGAATTACCCTAGATACTTGGCAGATGAGAAGGCTGGCAAGGTCGATAGAAGTATATTGGATATACATTATGTTAATGTGTACTTTACTAGTACTCCTAGTAGCAGCAGGGTATTAGATACCGGTTCGGTTTCTAAGTGTTAGTAACTCGAAATAAAAGCTACGAAATAAACGGAGACTAGCTAAAGGTGAGCTGACGATATGTGTTGGAAGTGTTTCCAAGGTTGATGTCATCAAATATCGCACGCTCCCTCTACCATCAAGATTAGTATGAAACCTGAATAATTGCCATTTGGTGTTTGCGTTGAGCATAGACATGATTGGATTATATCTATCGCAATACGGTTATTCATTTAAGGAGAATAATGGTTACTCTATTTATTTGAATAATACCTTCAATGGTCTTGCACCTAAAGTAATGGTTTATTGAATCTCGATCGTAGTGATACACATTTTCATGTCAAAAGATATAAGATAGTAATGATAGTACCACTTACTTGTGGCACTGCCATGTAAGTCACATTGGTATAAAACGCATGAAGAAGCTCCATGTTGATGGATCTTTGGACTCACTCATTTTTGAAAAGTTTGAGACATGCGAACCATGTCTATTGGCGTATACGCATGAAGAAACTCCATGCAGATAGATCGTTTGGACTCACTTGATTTTGAATCACTTGAGATATGCAAATCATACCTCATGGGCAAGATGACTGAAAAGCCTCGTTTTCAGTAAGATGGAACAAGATAGCAACTTGTTGGAAGTAACACATTTTGATGTGTGCAGTCCAATGAGTGCTGAGGCATGCAGTGAATATCGTTATGTTCTTACTTCACAGATGATTTGAGTAGATGTTGAGTATATTTACTTGATGAAACACAAGTCTGAATTATTGAATGGTTCAAGTAATTTCAGAGTGAAGTTGAAGATCATTGTGACAAGAGGATAAAATGTCTATGATATGATCATAGAGATGAGTATCTGAGTTACGAGCTTTGGCACGCAATTAAGACATTGTGGAAATTGTTTCACAATTAATACCGCCTGGAACACGATAGTGTGATGGTGTGTCCGAACATCATAGTTGCACCCTATTGGATATGGTGCGTACCACGATGTCTCTTATCGAATTACCACTATCGTTCATGGGTTAGGCATTAGAGACAACTGCACTCACTTTAATAGGGCACCACGTAATTCCGTTGAGACGACACCGAACTATGGTTTGGAGAAACCTAAGTTGTTGTTTCTTAAAAGTTTGGGGTTGCGACGCTTATGTGAAAAAGTTTCAGGTTGATAAGCTCGAACCCAAAGCGGATAAAATGCATCTTCATAGGACACCCAAAACAGTTGGGTATACCTCCTAATTCAGATCCGAAAGCAATAGGGATTGTTTCTTGAATCGGGTCCTTTCTCGAGGAAAGGTTTGTCTCGAGAATTGAGTGGGAGGATGGTGGAGACTTGATGAGGTTATTGAACCATCACTTCAACCAGTGTGTAGCAGGGCACAGGAAGTTGTTCCTGTGGCACCTACATCAATTGAAGTGGAAGCTTTATGATAGTGATCATGAAGCTTCGTATCAAGTCACTACCGAACCTCGTAGGACGACAAGGACGCGTACTGCTTCGGAGTGGTACGGTGATCCTGTCTTGAAGGTCATGTTGCTAGACAACAATGAACCTACGAGCTATGGAGAAGCAATGGTGGGCCCATATTGCAACAAATGGTTAGAAGCCATGAAATCCGAGATAGGATCCATGTATCAGAACAAAGCATGGACTTTGGTGGACTTGCCCGATGATCGGCAAGCCATTGAGATAAATGGATCTTTAAGAAGAAGACGGACGTGGACGGTAATGTCACCGTCTATGAAGCTCGACTTGTGGCGAAGATTTTTTAACAAGTTCAAGGAGTTGACTACGATGAGATTTTCTCATCTGTAGCGATGCTTAAGTCCGTCGAAATCATGTTAGCATTAGTTGCATTTATGAAATCTGGCAGATGGATTTCAAGACGAGTTTCCTTACCAGTTTTCGTAAGGAAAGGTTGTATGTGATACAATCAGAAAGTTTTTGTCGATCCTAAGGATGCTAAAAGGTATGCTGGCTCCAGCGATCCTTCTAAGGACTGGAGTAAGCATCTCGGAGTTGGAATGTGCGCTTTGATGAGATGATCAAAGATTTTGGGTTTATACAAAGTTCATGAGAAACTTGTATTTCCAAAGAAGTGAGTGGGAGCACTATAGAATTTCTGATGAGTATATGTTGTTGACATATTGATGATCAGAAATGATGTAGAATTTTCTGTAAAGCATATAGGGTTATTTGAAAAGTGTTTTTCAAGTGAAAACCTGGATTAAGCTACTTGAACATTGAGCATCAAGATCTATAGGGATAGATCAAAAACACTTAATGGTACTTTCAAATGAGCATATACCTTGACATGCTCTTGAAGGTGTTCAAGATGGATCAGTCAAAGAAGGAGTTCTTGCCTGAAATGTAAGGTATGAAGTTAAGACTTAAAGCTCGACCAAGGCAGAAGAGAGAAAGGATGAAGGTCGTCCCCTATGCTTCAGACGTAGGCTCTATAGTATGCTATGCTGTGTACCGCACCGGAAGTGTGCCTTGTCATGAGTCAGTCAAGGGGTACAAGAATGATCCAGGAATGGATCATTGGACGGCGGTCAAAATTGTCCTTGGAGTAAATAAGGACAGGTTTCTCGATTATGGAGGTGATAAAGAGTTCGGCGTAAAGGGTTACGTCGATGCAAGCTTTAACACCTATTTGAATGACCCTGAGTAGCAAACCGGATACGTATAGTGGAGCAACCATTTGGAATAGCTCCAAGTGGAGCGTGGAAGCAGCATTTACAATATGACCTAGAGATTTGCGAAGTACATACGGATCTGAATGTTGCAGACCCGTTCACTAAAACCTCTCTCACAAGCAAAACATGATCAAACCCCAGAACTCATTGAGTCTTAATCACATGATGATGTGAACTAGTTTAGACACTAGTAAACTCTTTGGATGTTGGTCACATGGCGATGTGACCTGTGAGTATTAATCACATGGCGATGTGAACTAGATTATTGACTCTAGTGCAAGTGGGAGACTGTTGGAAATATGCCCTAGAGGCAATAATAAATTAGTTATTATTATTATATTTCCTTGTTCATGATAATCGTTTATTACCCATGCTATAATTGTATTGATAGGAAACTCAGATACATGTGTGGGCACATAGACAACACCATGTCCCTAGTAAGCCTCTAGTTGACTAGCTCGTTGATCAACAGATGGTTATGGTTTCCTGACCATGGACATTGGATGTCGTTGATAACGGGATCACATCATTAGAAGAATGATGTGATGGACAAGACCCAATCCTAAGCCTAGCACAAAGATCGTAGTTCGTATGCTAAATCTTTTCTAATGTCAAGTATCTTTTCCTTAGACCATGAGATTGTGCAACTCCCGGATACCGTAGGAATGCTTTGGGTGTACCAAACGTCGCAACGTAACTGGGTGGCTATAAAGGTGCACTACAGGTATCTCCGAAAGTGTCTGTTGGGTTGGCACGAATCGAGACTGGGATTTGTCACTCCGTGTAACGGAGAGGTATCTCTGGGCCCACTCGGTAGGACATCATCATAATGTGCACAATGTGACCAAGGGGTTGATCACGGGATGATGTGTTACGGAACGAGTAAAGAGACTTGCCAGTAACGAGATTGAACAAGGTATCGGTATACCGACGATCGAATCTCGGGCAAGTACAATACCGTTAGACAAAGGGAATTGTATACGGGATTGATTGAGTCCTTGACATCGTGGTTCATCCGATGAGATCATCGTGGAACATGTGGGAGCCAACATGGGTATCCAGATCCCGCTGTTGGTTATTGACCGGAGAACGTCTCGGTCATGTTTGCATGGTTCCCGAACCCGTAGGGTCTACACACTTAAGGTTCTATGATGCTAGGGTTATAAAGGAAGTTTGTACATGGTTACTGAATGTTGTTCGGAGTCCTGGATGAGATCCCGGACGTCACGAGGAGTTCCTGAATGGTTCGGAGGTAAAGATTTATATACGGGAAGTCCTGTTTTGGTCACCGGAAAAGTTCCGGGTGCTATCGGTAATGTACCGGGACCACCGGGAGGGTCCCGAGGGTCCACCAAGTGGGGCCACCGGCCCTAGAGGGCTGCATGGGCCAAGTGTGGGAGGGGACCAGTCCCAGGTGGGCTGGTGCGCCCCCCCCCCCCACCAAGGCCCAAGGCGCCTAGGGCTTGGGGGAAACCCTAAAGGGGGGCGCCCCCCTTGCCTTGGGGGGCAAGGCAAACCCCCCTGGCCGCCGCCCCCTCCTCAGATTGGATCTGAGGGGGCTGGAACCCCTCTCCCTTGCCCCTATATATATGTGGGGGGTGGGAGGGCAGCCGCACCCAAGTTCTGGCGCAGGCCTCCCCCTCTCCCAAGTCCTCCTCCTCTCCCGCGGTGCTTGGCGAAGCCCTGCAGGATTGCCACGCTCCTCCACCACCACCACGCTATTGTGCTGCTGCTGGACAGAGTCTTCCTCAACCTCTCCCTCTCTCCTTGCTGGATCAAGGCATGGGAGACGTCATGGTTGTACGTGTGTTGAACGCGGAGGTGCCGTCCATTCGGCACTAGGATCTCCGGTGATTTGGATCATGACGAGTACGACTCCTTCAACCCTGTTCTCTTGAACGCTTCCGCTTAGCGATCTACAAGGGTATGTAGATGCACTATCCTTCCCTCATTGCTAGTTTCTCCATAGATGGATCTTGGTGACTCGTAGGAAAATTTTGAATTTCTGCTACGTTCCCCAACAAAAATACTGTAGTTTTTCAATACTTTTGTTTTTGCAACACCTTGCTATCAAAATCCCCTAGAAATTATAGTCCATATTAGCACAAGAATTGACAAAGAAAAGTACCAGATAATCTGCGTTGGATGGCGCCGTGGCGGGGAGGGCCGCGGGAAGGGAGCGGCATCGCAGCCTGGCTCGGTGGTGGGGCGGGCTGCGGTGGCGGGGAGGGCCGCGGGGCACGCCGCGGTGGCCGGGAGGTCCGCGGTGGCCGGGAGGGCCGCGGGGAGGGGGCGGCGCCGCGGCCTGGAACGGTGGAGGGACGGGCGCAGGGGC
>NC_057807.1:271884277-271885868 GCF_018294505.1 Triticum aestivum | reverse complement strand
GGTGGGTGGGTTTTTTTTGGGACAACGGTGGTGGGTGGGTGAGGTGGGGAGAGAGAGAGAGGGGTGGGGCCGGGCTGGGAGAGAGGGGAGGCGGTTTTTTTTAGAAGAAGAGAGGGGAGGAGATAGTCCGACTTCTTTGCCATCAGCCAGCGGATGGCAAAGGCCCATATCTTTGCCATCAGCCAGCGGCTGGCAGATGGCAAAGAGATGGGGCTACTGGGCCGTTACAGCGCCGTCATCCACTGGGCCCCACCCACTTCTTTGCCATCTGCCAGCAGACAGAAAAGATTCTTTGCCATCTGCTAGCAGATGGCAAAGAGGTGGGTTGATAGGCCGTTACAGCACTGGACCCTACCCACCTCTTTGCCATCTGCCAGCGGATGGCAAAGATTCTTTGCCATCGGCTGGCAGATGGCAAAGAACTGGCTGATGGCAACCAGGTTCTTTGCCATCTGTCAGTTCTTTGCCGTCTGTTTTTTTGTAAGCAGATGGCAAAGACGTTCTTTGCCATCCGCTGGCAGACGGCAAAGTGCTGACTGATGGCAAATTCCCTATTTCCAGTAGTGAGCTATGTTATTTCTGTGCACGTCCTGAAAGCGTTGAACATGCACTGATTTTCTGCCTGCATGCGAGGGACGTGTGGGAGATGATTAAATATACGTATGGCATCCATTTGCAACGAAGTGTTTTCATGTCACCAAAATTATGACTGTATGATTTCATGTCTAGATCTTCTGACCAGGAGGCTACGGTCCTTACAGTAACATTCTGGCATATCTGGGAGGCTCACAACTATGCCAGAAATAATCTGGATGTCCCTGATCCTCGTTGCACAACTGAGAAGATTAAAGCTTATGTTTCTATGATATTGCAGCATTTATACAGTTCTACTGTTGTGCACAGGCGTGAGACCAATTCCTCCAATTCAGAGTGGTCACCACCAACTTGTCATGTTGATGATTGTAAGATTATCAGTTGCACAAACTGTCTTCGGAAAGCACGAGTCGCGAAGCCTAAATCAGTTTTTCTTTTTGGGAAACACCTTGTTCATACTCACTGATTTGGACCTAAGATCCAAAAAATACATTATAATGAAATCCCTTGAAAACACTTTTGTGGTATCAATCTCTGCTCAAAGAAATACTCCAAATACTTCATTAAACAGGTTGTAATTGGACTGGACTGAAGCAACGATATTATCACTCTTTTACCCGCACGAACATTACTAATAATGGTTTTTAAAAGCGCCTTGAGTCTCCCATCAAAAAGTAAGGAAGCCTTGATCGATGAATGTACTTTGGACGGGATGATCCCCTAGAAGTGTAGGCCGTCAAATCACTATATCTTCACCATGGTGCCAACGAAAGATTTCAACTCCACAAAGAATCACATAAACTCATCAGATCCGAATAATCGGATTTGCGAGGACAAAAAACTCTCTAACCTCATGGCATCGCCAAAAGAACGAGAGGAAATTTTATTCTCACAAAATTATAATGATCACTAGACATTGGCGAAGAACATAGATGTCTTGAAGATCCGAGGCCTGATGGCAGCCAGAGGAGAGGTGACCTAAATTTCAGGCACCCCT
>NC_057807.1:271881658-271883860 GCF_018294505.1 Triticum aestivum | reverse complement strand
TTCTGTTCTCATTTTTGCTTTATTTTGTACTTTTCTTTATACTTTAAAATATATATAGACACACACAAAAAAAAACACTCTTCAGAAACACATTAAAAAAATGTTGAACAAGTAGCTGAAAGATGTTGAGTAAGTATTAAATAAATGTTGAACAAGTATTTGAAAAAATGTTGAACATGTATTTTCTTTTTGAATAAGTACTAACAATGTTGAACAAGTATTCGAAAAATGTTGAATAAGGATTAAAAATTGTAGAACGAGTTTATAAAAAATATTGAACAATTATTTAAAAATATTGAATAAGTATTAAAAATGTTTAACAAATATTTGAAAATATTAAATAATTATTTGAAAATGTTGAATAAGTATTAAAAAATGTTTAACATGTATTTGAAAAATGTAGAATAAGTATTAGAATGGTGAACAAATATTTATAAAATGTTGAATAAGCGTTCGGACAATGTTGAACATGTATACAAAAAATGTTGATCACTTTATTAAAAAGATGTTTTGACATATACGAAAATCTAGAATGAAAACGAAAACAAACATAAGAAAAAAAAGTTGGATAAAAATTGTTAGGTGTTAATTTGAAAAATATTGTTGACATATTTTTTTATAATAATAACAAAAAGAGTAGAGAAACCCAAAAATATAAACAAAATAGACAAAAACAAAGAAACAAAATGCAAAAAAGAATGAAAAAAAGGAGAAGAAGAAATAAAAATGAATCAAAATAAAAGAAAGAAAAAGGAGAATAAAGAAAGCCAAAGAAAACAGAAAGACAAAATAAAAAAATATTGGAAAACTGCAAAAGAAAACGAAAAATAAAATACGGCTCAAATGGATTAAAGAAGTTCGCACCCCTTGTGCTAAACTTACATCATGAGTTGTTTCCAGCTTCCTGTGGCCATATGTGAAACTTTTTGTCAAATTGTGGCTGATGTGTGGTGGGGTTGAGAGGATGGCAAAAAGAAAATTCATTGGAGATCATGGGATTGGTTGTCAACACCCAAGGCTCTTGGCAGCATGGGATTCCTGATATAGCTATCTTCAACCTAGCTATGGTGGGCAAGCAAGGCTGACGGTTACTCATGGATCCGTCGTCCTTATGTGCTCGTGTGCTGAAGGGAGGGTATTTTCCTGATACTAATTTTTGGAATGCTCATGCTCCTAGATCAGCGTCAGCTACTTGGCGTAATATTCTTGCTGGTCGTGAGCTTTTGAAACATGGGGACGGATGGGGAATTGGTGATGGCAAGCATGTTAATATTCGAAAATTCCATATGGGTCATACCACCATATGCTCACATTATCTAAGCCCTTGGTCCTCATAGAGATGAGCGTGGAACCAGGTATAACACTTCGTATTGTTGCATTGTGAAACATTATTTTATAGTGTCTCTGAGCCCACGCAGTCTTCAGTTATTGACAGACCCCATTGTGGCCATCTACGGTCTGGGCGTTTGGCCATTTCGCTAGACCGGGTGGCAGCGCACTTGGGCCGATCAGGCTATAAAAGGCGGGCACACCAACCTTGCCATGATAGGAGTAGGAGTAATACACATGGCACAAGCTTTTAAAGAACCAGCAGATAGACAACGTTGTCTCAAAAAAAAAGCAGATAGACAACATTCCCTTAGAAAATAAAAGCAGATACACAACATGGATATTACAACGACACCAGTGCTAGTAGCTTGACACGCCACATAACAGATTCGAACTCTCTCTTGCTGCTGATGCAGAGACGGTGGAATTGCTAGCATGCCGAAGAGCTGTCGTCCTTGCCCAAGAACTAAACGTCCAGAGGGTGATCCTTGAAACAGACTCACATAAACGTCCAGAGGGTGATCCTTGAAACAGACTCACAGGTAGCCGTCCGGAAGATCTCAAGTGAACAAAAGGATCTATCTGGTAACAGGTAAATAGTAGAAGAGTTGGAGACGCTACTCTCTTTGTTTAGTGGTACCAAAATTGCTTGGGTGCGTCGGTCTGCGAATAAAGTCGCACATATCCTAGCTAGGGAAGGTTGTAAGGATTTTCTTTGTAAAACTTGGCTTCATGTACCTCCGGAGTGTATTAGCTCGGAGATTACGACAGATGGAGCTGCGAACGTTTAACAAAGCTTAAGTCTTCCCCTAAAAAAACAGATTCAAACTTTTCCCCTAAAAAAAATCAAACTCAACATAACCACTCCCAGCT